>NC_057807.1:422040604-422066976 GCF_018294505.1 Triticum aestivum
AACCTCAGCCCCACCTCCATGGCGCCCCCCACCGCACCAATTTCACAGCCGCCCTCCTCCCTAATGCCGGAGACGCTGTCCAATTTCCGTCGCGCACTGGGCCATGTGCCTCTTACTCCGTGCTGCTGGTGCTGCCTCGACGACCGCCGCGTGAACCGTACCGGAGCCGACTCACCCCCGCCGTTGTTCATGGCGCCGGAGTGGCTCCAACTTCGGATCTGTCCAGAGTCCTGGCGCTGCTTCCGCATAGCCATCGACTGTCGCAACTGCGCCGGCCTCACCGACTCGGCAGCTGGACCTGCCTACTTCACCATGGCGCCAGATAGGTCGCACCCTCATCTCAAATCACTTTATTTAGGCGTCAGTTATCTGAATTTTTATTCTGGGCCAATCGATTCCCAATGGGAAGCAGCACCCCTCGAGGCGGCGAAGCTCCTAGGCTGCCGATTGGCTGGTGTCTAACGTAAGGGTGTGGGGCCGCAAGTTCGCCGCGGAAGCTGCGCTTAGATGGCTATCTTTTAGAGTTGCGTGGGTTGAAGGTACTGCCGCCACCGGATCTGGATGACGGGGAGTCTTTGTGGATTGGCCCGGGGGCGGCGCAACCACGGCAGTGCGGTGGGGAGGGGAGCGGGGTTTTGGCCGGGGCCACAGACGGCGGAGGCAGGCTACTCTGCCGTTGGTCGCTGGCTATTTGGGGAAGATTCCGAACAGTTTCAGCCGGGAGGCACAAGACGGCCATCAAGCCATCCAGCGTAGATTGGACAGTACCAAAATAAAATAAAATCGTGTGACCCCAATTTAGTCTTCAGTTAACAGACGTGTGACCACTCTCGTACCTTGCTGTTGATCTCTTAGTGTATTTTTTCAGATCAAAGAGATATGTCGTTCTTAACGTTATGCGTTATCTGCATCTTCAGACACACCATCTTCCGACTCACCGCAGCTGCTACAACAAGGGAAGCATACACCAGAAGGGAGCTACAGTCCCCACTCAACAGTTCCCTGCATCGAATGCGCATGCCCCACATGGACAGCCACAACAACTAGAGGGCCATCGAAAAGTCAGCAAATGATGCTCACTCCTATGGATGGCAGCCAGATAGGTTGTACCCTCATCTTACTTGTGTGCAACATTTATGGCTTTGTTATTCATCTAAGCACGGAAAATAGATCATCACATTTCACTGTATATTCATGTTGATCTCTTACGGGTCTTGTTCAGGAGTTCACGTTGTTCCATAGTTCAGCTAAGATACTTGTTCTTTAGGTAATGCTGTTCCATAGTTATCATCCATCAGCCAATGCTATCCCACAGGCTGGTGATTATAGTATTATACCACTTCTAGTATTACCTATGTTGTTCTTTAATACTTTTGTGTGCCATCTAGTTAATCTCGAGTACAAACGATGCATATTCTGTAGCTTTCATCTGTGTTCTCGCTTTAGTTTATGAGACCTATTGCTGCTAGTTAACCCCAGTCCTACTATTTATTTCGTCTCCTACAGGCACTCATTTACATAAATCTAACTACTAGTTGTCTTCCATGCATGTCAGATATAATTGCACACACTGATATATCCACAAGAACCTCACGGAGCAAAGTAAAGGCCAATAAACTTGATGTCAATGATACCCAATATGATGGAACATGTAAAGGCAGTTCTTCAGAAGACTTGCAGAAAGATGATGAATCCTCTTCACCCCACAAGGTCCTTGCTCTAACTTGGCATGTGATATGGGTACAACATGCATATAATGTCCTAGAGTGTATCTACTCTGTTGCAATGCCATGTGCTTAGCATGCTGATCATGCATGTAAATATGTCATGCCTTCCTGTTTTTCAGTACCTATTCCATTCATGATAACAAGTTTTCAAATCCAAGTACTGCCATTCTACTCTATCGCAATGCCATCTGCTTAATTTGGACATCATGCTTCTGAATATCTTATGCATTGTTATTCATCAGTATGTACTTCATCTGTCTGCCATACCATGTTTTTTTACATTGAAGTGCTGTTCTAGTGCTCTGTTGCAATGCCATCTTATTTTTTTGCACGTGTATGTTGCCTTAGTTATTTCTGTACGTATTCCGCTAACATATAGTTTTACATTCAACTAGTGTTTTTTTGCTGTGTTGTCCTGTCGTATCCCTAGCTCTTACACCATACTCCCTCCGTCTGGATTACATGTTGCCGAAATGGATAAAAAAGGATGTATCTAGAACTGAAATACGCCTAGACCCATCCATTTTTTTCGGATGAAGGGAATACATGTCAATATGTCATGCCTTCCTATTCTTCAGTACCTATTCCATCTCTCTGCTGTCGCATGTTTTATAATTAAAGCACCATTCTTCTATACAAGGCATGCAAGGGGAAGACGACTATGTTAGAATCTGAAGGGTTACAAACAAGGCCTTTGCAAAAGATCCAAAGGCCAGGAGATAATAAACCAACTCCAGTTTCTATAGATACTGCTCCAGCACAGAGAAACCCAACTCCTACTGATAATAAGCATATTCCAGTGGCCAAAGAACTAGTCCGCTCCAGTCCAGCAAAAATATGTCAACTCAATTCTAAGAAGCGTGTGGGAACCTTGCATCATGAAATTTTATAGCATGCTGATCATATTTTCTACATGTTTCTTACCCATCTCTCTTTTAGAAAATAAGCTTAACAGATAGAAGAATTTCGGCAATGGTATCGTTTATGAGGAAAGATTTTTGCAGGAATTCTCCGTGCTCCAATGTAGATGTAAGTACCTGTTGTATATCACTATATTTTTATATCAGCATGTATTTTGTTAATCGACGTGAATCCAACCTTTATCTGATCTAAATTTAGTTGTAGAAAAATGTATGATTAAAGGCCACAATGTTGATTTTTGTAAGGAAAACTGGCTGGTAGTTTTGCATCCTGAGTTGCATGAGTGTACTATCTCATATCAGTGGGTTTGAATACTTTGGTTCTGTAGTGGGTTTTTTAGTGTTTTTTTACTGTGTTGTCCTGTCGTATCCCTAGCTCTTACATCATACTCCCTCCGTCTGGATTAAATGTCGCAGAAATGGATAAAACTGGATGTATCTAGAACTGAAATACGCCTAGACCCGCCATTTATTTTCGGATGGAGGGAATACATGTCAATATGTCATGCCTTTCTATTCTTCAGTACCTATTCCATCTCTACTGTAGCATGTTTTATAACTGAATCACCATTCTTCTATATAAGGCATGCAAGGGGAAGACGGCTATGTTAGAATCTGAAGGGTTACAAACCAGGTCTTTGCAAAAGATCCAAATGCCAGGAGATAATAAACAAACTCCATTTTTCATAGATACTGCTCCAGCACAGAGAACCCCAACTCCCACTGATAATAAGCAGATTCCGGTGGCCAAAGAACTAGTCCGCTCCAGTCCAGCAAAAGAATGTCAACTCCATTCTAAGAAGCATGTGTGTATCCTCGCATCATGAAATTTTATAGCATTCTGATCATATTTTCTACATGTTTCTTACCCATCTCTCTTTTAGAAAATAAGGTTAAACGATAGAAGACTTCCTCCATTGGGATCGTATTCAAGGAAAATATCTTGCAGGAATTCTCTGTGCTCTAATGCTGATGTAAGTACCTGTTGTATATCACTATATTTTTACATCAACATGTATTTTGTTAATCGGCGTGAATCTAACCTTTATCTGATCTAAAATTAGTTGTAGCAAAATGTTAAAGGCGCCAATGTTGATTTTTGTAAGGAAAACTGCCTGGTAGTTTTGCATACTGAGCTGCATGAATGTACTATCTCATATCACGCACATTACTGAATTATAGTGCTTCTCTGGGTCCCCATTCATTCATTGTGTCAATGTTGCTTTCGTGCTACCTTACCTGGCTGATGATAGCTATGCCATATTGTGTTAATTTGGTGTAGGCTAGTTGCCCAAACGTTCGTTGTGCCAATGATAGCAATGCTAGTGTGTTAACTTTGTGCAGGCTGCTGAAGATAAGAAGACAAACTCTGAAAACAGCAAGGCAACCCCATTGTTTCTTTCCAATAAATCCAGGCCAGGTAATATGGGAATAACTCATGATTAATCTGTTTGGCTCCCGTACTAATTTATGTTACGATGCAGTGGTCGAGACACTCTCCACTATCAATAATACAAGCCTGCCAAAATTGCCATCTGAATCTGTTTAGTATCCTCTGTCTCGAATGCAACGGAATAAATGTATGTTTGTGAACCAATTAATGGCTGAAGCAATGATGGAAATGATGGATGAATCAGAGGTGCAGAGTCGTGCGACACAACAACTGATCAATGTTTTCAGAGGTAGTGTAGCAAAGCAGAAAGAACTTGCCCAAATGCTTATGGGTGTCATCTGTGCTGAGGTTGCAGATTGTGACGTTGTAGATGGTTAGGTTCTGCTCATTTATTTGCACTCGCATCAATCTTTGATTGCCCAGTGGATGTAATTTCCTGAATATATGCTGGATGTGCAACGTTATTCCCTGTATGTCGTACCTTTTTTAAGGGCTATGTATGCCGTACCTTTGCTTGATCGGTTTTGGTCCTGTGCATAATTTCTCGTTGTAATGGGCTCAAATTATCTAATTTGGCCTGAAGACATGTACGAACTTTAGTGGGCCCATTAAGTTAATGGGCCGTTACTAGGCCAAAAGTTAATGGCCGGCCCTCTTACCTCCCGGGTCGTTAACAGGCCGACATCAAAGTGGGCAACAGGTGGCCCCAATTTATTTCACGGGCCGTTAACAGGCCGTTACTAAGTTTGGGCTACATATGGCCCAACTATACTGTAGGCCTTTAGCAGGCCGAAAGAGACAGCGGGCTTGTACTGGACCATGAAAACCATGGGCCGCTAAGAGGCAGAAAGTCAAGTCTTATTGTAAATGGCCCAACTGTGTTGTGGGCCTTTAGCAAGCCGAAAGAAAAACCGGGCTGGTATTGGACCATGAAGGGCATGGGCCATTAAAAGGCCAAAACTAAGGTCCGACTGCAAATGGCCCAACTCATTTATGGTCCATTAACAGGCCGAAAGGCACACAGGGCCGGGAATTGGCCCAACACTTAAATGGGTCGCTAAAAGGCCAAAACTCAGGTCCGACTACAAATGGCCCAACTGATTTATGGGCCGTCAATAGGCTGAAAGTGACACCGGACCAGAAATTGGCCCAACACTTAAATGGGCCGCTAAAAGGCCGAAACTCAGGTCCGACAACAAATGGCCCATCAGATTTATGGGCCGTCAACAGGCTGAAAGACACACCGGGCCGGAAATTAGCCCAACATTTAAATGGGTCGCTAAAAGGCCGAAAGATGTACATCCTGAAAATTGGCCCATCCATTAAATGGGCCGTTAACAGGCCAAAATCTAACCGGGCCGATATTGGGCCCAAATATATAGCAGACTATTAACGGGGTCGAACTGACGATGGGCTACAATGGTGTCAAATCTTTAACGGGCCATTGATGGGCTGAATTGGCACATCTCGTATGGGCCGTGGGCTTAAATGGACCTGACACAAGTAGGCCTTATATGGGCTGGCCTGCTAATTTTTACTGGGTCGGCCTTTTCACAGGAATGGGCCTCTGTTGGGTCATGCCACGTGTCGACGTATCATAGGCGCCTTCCGTCCAATGAGTGGATGACATCTGTCCCAACGACAAGCCGACACGGGTTTCCTCTAGCCAATGATGATTTTACACGTGGAAAATCCCCACTGGTCGGGGCTGTTAACGGGTTATCGGATTCAAAACCCGACCCGATAGCTTATCGGCGTTCCGTTACGGTGGATGCCACGTGTCGGTCACCCTAGACGAAAGCACTTCTGTGACACGCGATTTATCGTCATGGAAGTGGACACTTCCATGATGATAATTTTGGTAATGTCATGGAACACTTCTACGATAGCACAGGTATGACTATCTTGATTCTGTCATAAATTTTTCATGGATGTACATGCGTGACAAAAAACGCGACCTACTGTGACAAACACGTATCATCACGGAAGTGTATTTTTTTTGTAGTGATTGGTGCTTTCATTGAGAGTTCCTCTGTGCCGTCGCTGTAAGGTTAGATGGCTCGCCTCGTTGTCAAGGACAACATCACCTCCGGGGGAGCCCTAGCTTTAGGCCAAACTCTCCGGCTGGGCGGCTTCGTTTTGACCACCCGATCAGCTGTCGCGCCGACAATGACTTCTCAGGTCTTTAAAAATAGCCTCCATGTTGATTCGGAATTTGCCAAGCAGATGGATCCAATGGATCTCTCCTCCCTCAATGAGCTCTTGGATCGCATCGCCGCCCTGGGCGTCGCTACGGACTATGACCGGATCAGGCTTAAACCTGATCAAAGGGAGATTCACTCTCCACCGGTCACCCATGAGATAGCGGTAGTGGAAGAGCATCATCCTAATTCTCCCACCACTTTGAGGACGAACTATGTCCGGATTTCCGAGCTCTCTGAGCCGGACACCCGCTCACGGGAGGACATGACCCCAGTTCCGGACTCAGGATCGGGGGGCGGACCGAAGAAATCGGGCAATGCCCCAGGACCCGAGCCATTAAGCTCGGAAGCTTCTTTGCCCCTGGGTCCCAGATCGGGTCGGGATTCGGATTGAAATCCACCCACCCACCCAGATTTATCCAATCTTTCCCATATCAGACAAGAGCCCCAAGAAACAGTACATCACTACTGGGCCAGATTCCTCCTTGTGATAAACAGGGTCAAGGACTGTTGTGAGGCAGATGCAATCTCCCTCTTTTGCAAAAAATGCACGGACAAAGGGATCCTCAATGCTATAAACCGCCGCGACATAGTACACTTCACTGACTTAGCGGCCATAGTGCAAAAGTATTGCGCGATGGAAAGCGCCTGGAAAACCCAAACAAGTTTCTGGGATAGTCCGGCTCCAGCCAAATCCCCTATCCGAACTAAAAGGGTAAACTATCGTAAGTCACCCGATTCAAGTACAAAAAAAATAAAGCCCGCCGCAAGGCGAGGAACCGTATTGGAAGAATGGCTAGACGGGTCGTGCAAGATTCATAGCACACCAGATACTACGCCAACGCATAGACTTAGAGCATGTTGGATACTCCGACAGGTGGCAAAGAGCAGTGAAGATCTCCTCATTAAACATCCCCCCGGAGACAACAATACGGTATTTACAGTCTTCGAGACCTTCGCCTCAAATAATAGGCGAAAGTGAGCTCAGCGCAACCACACAGAAGTTTGCCACATGGCAACAATAAACCCATGGAACGACACGGCTATAACCTACAATGCCAGTGATGAACCCCAATGTCGGAAATTCCGAGCACCAGCCGCTTTGGTCCTTAGCCCAATCATGGATGGCTTCAGGCTTACTAAAGTGCTCATGGACGGCGGAAGCGGACTAATCCTCATCTATGAGGAAACCCTCAACAAGATGGAAATTGACAAGAGTCGCATTGAACGAAGCAGCACTACCTTCAGGGGAATCATCCCTAGTTGAGAGGCACAATGCACGGGAAAAATCACACTGGATGTGGTATTCGGCACGCTGGAGAATTACAGGTCCGAAGAAATTACATTCCAAGTAGCCCCGTTCAGCAGCGATACCACAACCTCTTAGGGCGGGACGCATTCACGAGTTTTCAACTATACCCCATTACGGGTACATGAAGCTCAAAATGCCCGGGCCCAATGGAATCATCACACTAGCTAGTGATCCGGACGTCGCACTCTGCGCCGAAAACAAAACTGTCGCCCTCACCCTGGAGACATTATCAAAAGCCCTCGCGGCCGAAGAGCTGACAACACTACGAGCAACAGTGGACAGAGACGACATGATACTCGACAAGCGACCTAAATCCACCTCCTTGAAGCTTGCAGACGAGATAGTCAAATTCCAGGTCCACCCAATGGACCCTTTAAAAACAGCTTCCATAGGGACACAGCTGAACCCCACAATATACGATGCACTGCGAGATTTCCTGCGTGAAAATTGGGATATTTTCGCCTGGCATCCTTCAGACATGCCGGGCATAGCACGCAGGCTGGCCGAACACAGCCTCAATATGGTAAAAGGATACAAGCCAGTCAAGCAGACTCTTAGGCGCTTCTCAGAACCTAAGCGGCAAGCCATGCGAGAAGAGCTAGCCAAGCTACTCGAAGCCGGATTCATTAGAGACATCAAACATCCGGATTGGCTAGCAAACCTGGTAATGGCACCAAAAAAGGACAAATCCTGGCGCTTATGTGTCGATTTCAAAGACCTCAATAAAGCTTGCCCCAAGGATCCCTTCCCCCTCCCCCGCATTGATCAGATAATTGTCACATCCTAAGTAGTTCATGCATTAGAGTGTTGCATCATGTCTATTTCTTTCATCAGAAACTTGAAATGGGGATGACAGAACCCCCAGCCCCCTCTGAAACCAACTAGGGTTTACTAAAAATATTTTCAATGAACCTGAAATGCCTTCTAAAATGTCCATCATTTTTGCCTTGGTTCAGAGCCTTTGCCAAAAGTGGTGCACAATTTTCTAGGTCATCCTAAGGTTTTTGAATTAAATCATAAGTATTTGAGTTTGGGCATTTAAATTATATAAATTATTTTAAATGCTCAAATAATCCCAAACTAAAATGTTCCATGCTGGATATATTCCAGTTAGTGGCCATGAGTAGTTTGGTGATTTTTGGAGTTGTCTAGGTATTTTTAGAAAGTCCACAAAGTTACAGAATAAATAGAAAAGATAAATAAAGACAGAGAGAGAGGGAACTAACCTGGCAGCCCAACTAGCCAGCCCATCTAGCCGGCCCAGCCCAGCAGCCGCTCCAGCAAGCTGCTTGCCTTCGCCAGGCAGGCAGGCAGGTGCTCGACGGCGGCTCCAGCGCGCGCCACGCAGCTGCCCGCCGCCCTGCTTCCTCCCCTCGCCTCTCTGCTGACCGGTATGAGCTCCACGTCGCGCCCCGAACCCCGTGGACATGTCCATTCTCCCCCTGCCTCTCTCCCTCGCTCTCCCACGCCATGGCCGACGCCACCGCAGCCGCACCATCGCCGTAGTCGCACTCTCCGTCGTCCTTGCGCTGTGCAGTCGTGTCCACGAGCTCCGCCGCCCTCCTCTTCTTCGATCTAGCCGAGCCCCGAGCGCTTGCTTGCCCTGAAGCCTCTGCACCGACCTCGCCCAACTCCGCCATCACCGGAGATCCCCTTCAACATCACCGCCGCACCAGCTCGTCCCCGACCGCGCCGTTTGCTTCCTCGAGATCGCCGTGAGCCCAGCTACCTCTCCCCCCTTTCCTTTCTCGCTTCCGAGCCCCGTAGCGACTGCACGAAGCTCACCCGCACGCACCGCCGCGGAGCTCGTCGCCGGCGCCGTTTCCGGCCACCCCGAGCTCAACCAACACCACCAAGAGCTGCGGCTTGCTCCCAGCTACACGTAGATGCCCTCCACGGCTCTTTTGGTCGCCGGAATGCACAAAACCACTCTCGCCGCCGCGTTCGGCCTCACCGGCGGTAAACGCCGGTGACTTGACCCCGCTGACCCCTCGTTTGACCACGGGTGGGCCCAGTTTGACCCCCTGGGTCAATGACAGGTGGGGCCCAGCCCTGTTATCTAATCAGGATTAGTTTTAATTAATATTTAGTTAAACTAATTACACTGACACACGGGACCCACTAGTCAGGGTTGACCTGGACTGTTCCGTTGACCGCTAACGTCATCCTGACGTAATGCTGACGCAGTAATTAATTTACTGGAATTATTTTTATACAGGAAATTCCAGTAAATACCACAAACTTTAAAAAATCATAGAAATTAATCTGTAACTCCAAATGCAAAGTTTTATATATGAAAAATGATCAGAAAAATCCAATCTATCCATCTGTACTGGTTTCATGCATGTTTAAGCAAGCTAACCTGATGTTTAGTGCAGAACAAGATAAAGCACTTAAAGGGACCATTTATGAGTTTGAAACTTGAATCTTTGATTCAAAATGGTTCAAACCCATCTGGTCTTAGTTGCATTAGCCTAATACACTCATTTTGCTATGTCTCATGCATGCATCATATTGTTGCATATTGTTTGGTGATGTTGTGTATCGGTGCTCTTTGCGGCAGGATCTGCCCCCGAGGAGTACCATGATTACCCTAGCGAAGATCAATATCAGTGCATCGACCCATCAGGCAAGCAACCAACCATTTGATCATATCGATACAATCCCATGTTCTCGCTTCTGCTCTCTTTTACTGCATTAAGACAACGCGATTCAAACTGCTGAGTGCTACGGTAGTTGAACCCATTTCCTCTGCATGACCTGTCATTGCCACGGTAACTAGATGAAACCCACTAGCATGTGTAGGAGTTGATTGAGCCATATGTATGTGTTGTTCCTACCTTGCTATGCCTGCTATGCTTAGAGTCGTGTCAGGTCTGGTTCATCTGGGTGATGGGCTGGAGCGAAATGATCATGCCGGTAATGAGAGTGATTTGTTGAACATGATTTGGTAAAGGTATCGATGAGAGGCCATGTAGGAGTACATGGTGGGTTGTTTCATTGAAGCCGACCTTAAGCACTGAGATCTGTATGTGTGATTTAAGATTCAGCTACTACCATGCATTGGGCCCGAAACCAATGGACCCTCTCGGCTTCTTATTCACCCTAGTCCTCTGTCCAGGAGTTGCAAGTAGTTTTCGTGTGTTTGTAGCTTACTGGAGGCCGTGGGCAACGCTGACCCGCGGGGTGGGCTGTGATGCGGTAGGTACGTGGCCAGGTATGCCGGGCACCCGTTAGGTGTCTCGGAACCATGTACACATCATTCGGGGCCGTATGTGGAAACCTCGGCTAGACTCCCTGCGGATGGAACCTGAATAGGTGATAAACCTGGACTGGAGACTTAGGTGTTTCGGTAGGTCGTGGATGACACCCACGTTGGGCTTCCGCTTGAAGGTTGTCGAGTACATGTCGTGTAAACGGCGGTAAGTGGTGAGAGCGTGTATGAAGAAGTACACCCCTGCAGGGTTAACATTATCTATTCGAATAGCCGCGTCCGCGGTAAAGGACTACTTGGTTGCCTATACAGTTCATAGACAAGTAAATGGATACTACTAAAATCCTCAAGATAAGCGTGAGTGCCGAGGATGGCTCTTCCATAGGATGACGGAGGTGGATCCTCGGTGGTGTATTGAGTTGGTGTGTAGTGGACTCGTGTGCGCAAAACCATTTCAAGTTGGTGTCTCGTAGGATAGTTTAGCCAAGAGTCAAAGGTGGCTTGCTGCAATAACCCCACCAACTCTTCTTGACAATGTGCATGTATGTAGGATCTGATGTAAGTCTTGCTGAGTACCTTTGTACTCATGTTGCTTTAATTTAAATTTTTCAGAAGACGCTGCAACCCCTTCTGATGGGTTCTTCGTAGACGTTGACATCGATGAGTAGACTGAGGCCCAGGTGGTGATCTTGTGCTTGTGAAGGACCATGTAGTATATCCAGGCTTCCCAAGCCTCTTTTATTTTACTAGTTGTCTGTACTCAGACAAGTTACTTCCGATGTTGGCTTGTATGTCTGTATGACTTGAATGCTAGGTCGTGTGACCCGTACTTGTGTGTATGATATGTATGGCTCTCTGAGCCTTTAAATAAAGTACTTGTGTCATAGAGTCATGTTGTGATGCCTTGTTGTATTTGCACATATCGAGCATATTGTGTGTATGATTGAAATGCTTGGTATGTGTGGGATCTGACTATCTAGTTGTTTATCTTTAGTAGCCTCTCTTACCGGGAAATGTCTCCTAGTGCTTCCACTGAGCCTTGGTAGCTTGCTACTGCTCCGGATCACTTAGGCTGGCCGGCATGTGTCCTTCTTCGTTCCTGTGTCTGTCCCTTCGGGGAAATGTCACACGATGGATACCGGAGTCCTGTTAGCCCGCTACAGCCCGGTTTACCGGAGTCCTGCTAGCCCAGTGCTACAGCCCGGATTCACTCGTTGATGACCGACACGTTCGATGCTGGGTCATGGATGCCTATCCCTGTAAGTTTGTGCCACTTTGGGTTCACGACTAGCCATGTCAGCCCGGGTTCTTTGTCATATGGATGCTAGCGGCACTATCATATACGTGAGCCAAAAGGCGCAAACGGTCCCGGGCCAGGTAAGGTGGCACCCATGGGAATACCGTGCGTGAGGCCGCAAAGTGATATGATGTGTTACATGCTAGATCGATGTGGCATCGAGTCGGGGTCCTGACAGCGTTGGCATCAGAGCCGGACTGCCTGTAGGTTCTCCAAGCCAAATTGGTCGATGTTGAGTCTAGAAATGCTTTAGTTATATGTAGGGGAATTGATTGTGGGATGGAACTCAAGGCTCTTTTTACTCCTTTATCTCATGACATTCTGATCTGAGTCTATCTATTCTTCCACTGGGGGTTAAGGAATTAGGATCTCTTCTCTCTATCAGGTTCACGTGTTACTAATCAGTAGTACCTTATAGGTTTGATGGATACAAGCCTAGTTCAGTTCTACTACCCCATTAAGTTGATAAGATGGCACCACTAGAACTAGCCGAGCTTAAGAAACAACTCGATGAGTCCTTGAAAAAGGGTTTCATCCGTCCTAGTTCGTCTCCATGGGCTTGTCCCGTCCTCTTCGTCAAGAAGAAGGATGGTACGGATCGGATGGTTGTGGATTATCGACCAGTTAACCTAGTCAAAATCAAGAACAAGTATCCGCTCCCCAGGATCAACGATCTGTATGATCAGCTCGCTGGATCCTCAGTCTTCTCCAAAATGGATTTGAGGTTGGGCTACCATCGAATCAAAATCAGGAACGGGGACATTCCTAAAACGGCCTTTGTTACTCGTTATGGCCAATACGAGTACACCGTCATGCCCTTCGGTTTAACCAACACTCCAGCCACTTTCTCTCGCTTAATGAACTCAATCTTCATGGAGTATTTGGATAAATTCGTTGTGGTTTACCTCGATGATATACTCATCTACTCCAAGAACGAGGAAGAACATGCCGAGCATCTAAGGCTAGTGTTGATGAAACTTCGAGAGCGTCACCTTTATGCCAAATTCTCTAAATGCTAATTTTGGTTACCAGAAGTGACCTATCTAGGACATGTAATCTCTGGTAAGGGTATTGCTGTCAATCCCGAGCGAGTTCAAGCCGTCCTTAATTGGACTCCACCTGAATCGGTCAAGCAAGTTCGGAGTTTCCTTGGCTTAGTGAGCTATTGTCGCCGCTTTGTTGAGAACTTCTCCAAGGTTTCTAAACCTCTAACTGAACTCCTCAAGAAAGATAAAAAGTTCGAGTGGACTCCATAATGTGAGCACAGCTTTCAGGAACTGAAAAGACGCCTGACATCTGCTCCCGTGTTGGTACCACCAGATTTTTCTAAGGACTTCGTTATCTATTGCGACGCCTCGCGACAAGGACTAGGTTGCATTCTTATGCAAGATCGTCACGTAATTGCTTATGCTTCACGGAAATTGCACCCACATGAGGAGAATTATCCTACTCATGATCTAGAGCTTGCAGATGTAGTCCATGCACTCAAAACCTGGCGACATTACCTCCTCGGTAATCGTTGCGAAATCTTCACAGATCACCAAAGTCTGAAGTATATATTCACCCAACCGGATTTGAATCTCAGGCAAAGACGTTGGGTCGAGTTGATCACAGATTTCGACATAGGAATAACTTACACCCCAGGAAAGGCCAATGTCATGGCTGATGCACTAAGTCGTAAATCTTATTGTAACAATCTGATGTTACAACAAAGTCAACCGCTTCTCCATGAGGAATTTCGGAAGCTTAACCTTCACATCGTTCCTCAAGGATTCCTTTCCACCTTGGTGGCGAAACCTACCCTTACGGATCAGATCATCAAAGTTCAGAGGGTAGATCCGGGGATTTCCCGTATCAAGAGAAACATCAAGAAGGGAGTTGCGGATTGTTTTTCCATCGATGATCAAGGAGTCGTATACTTCGGGAACCGTTTAGTGGTTCCCAAGGTGTGAAACCTGAGGCAATTAATCCTTAAGGAGGCTCATGAATCTCCTCTCACCATTCATCCCGGTAGTACCAAGATGTATCAGGACCTACGCCAGAGGTTCTGGTGGACTAGGATGAAGAGAGACATTGCTCAATTTGTTGCTAATTGCGACGTCTGTCATCGTGTTAAAGAAGAACACCAACGGCCTGCTGGCACCCTTCAACCTTTAGCTATTCCTGAATGGAAATGGGATAAAATTGGTATGGATTTCATCACGGGTTTTCCCAGGACCAAGAGAGGGAATAACGCTATCTTCGTCGTTGTCGATCATCTTTCCAAAGTAGCCCATTTCTTGCCTGTTCACGAGAGTATAACCGCTAGTCAGCTAGCAGATTTGTATATCTCCCGAATAGTATCCCTCCATGGTGTTCCACTGGAAATTAACTCGGATCGAGGAAGTCTCTTCACCTCTCGATTTTGGGAAAGTTTCCAAAATGCTATGGGAACCCGCCTTTCCTTTAGCACTGCTTTTCACCCTCAATCAAGTGGTCAAGTAGAACGTGTCAACCAGATTCTAGAAGACATGCTTCGAGCTTCTGTTATCTCATTCGGAATGGATTGGGAGAAATGCCTTCCATTTGCTGAATTTGCTTATAACAACAGCTATCAATCTAGCTTGGGTAAAGCCCCTTTTGAAGTTCTCTATGGACGAAGGTGTCGAACACCCCTTAACTGGTCAGAAACCGGGGAAAGACAATTCTTTGGCCCAGATATGATCCAGGAAGCAGAAGAGCAAGTTCGCATTGTTCGTGAAAAGTTGAAAACAGCCCAATCTCGTCAAGAGAGTCAATATGACCGAAAACATAAGGTTATGAATTGTGAGGTTGACGAGAAGGCTTACCTTCAGGTTACTCCTTTGAAGGGAACCCATCGTTTCGGTATCAAAGGCAAATTGGCTCCTCGCTACATTGGACCCTTTCATATTCTTGCTAAACGAGGAGAAGTTGCCTACCAATTGGAACTACCTCCGCATCTCTCCAGAGTCCACGATGTCTTCCACGTTTCTCAACTCAAGCGTTGCTTCTCGGATCCTATCCGTGGAGTGGACCACGAAACGCTTGATCTTCAAGATAATCTCACCTATCGAGAGTACCCCGTTCGTATCCTCGATCAAGCCGAGCGTACCACTCGACGTCATAATATCAAGTTTCTCAAGGTTCAATGGTCGCACCATTCTGATAAGGAAGCAACTTGGGAAAGGGAGGATCGTCTTCGACTCGAGTACGCCACCTTCTTTCCGGAGGAACCTAAATCTCGGGACGAGATTCTTTTGAGTGGGGGTGAGTTGTCACATCCTAGCTAGTTCATGCATTAGAGTGTTGCATCATGTCTATTTCTTTCATCAGAAACTTGAAATGGGGATGACATAACCCCCAGCCCCCTCTGAAACCAACTAGGGTTTACTAAAAATATTTTCAATGAACCTGAAATGCCTTCTAAAATGTCCATCATTTTTGCCTTGGTTCAGAGCCTCTGCCAAAAGTGGTGCACAATTTTCTAGGTCATCCTAAGGTTTTTGAATTAAATCATAAGTATTTGAGTTTGGGCATTTAAATTATATAAATTATTTTAAATGCTCAAATAATCCCAAACTAAAATGTTCCATGCTGGATACATTCCAGTTAGTGGCCATGAGTAGTTTGGTGATTTTTGGAGTTGTCTAGGTATTTTTAGAAAGTCCACAAAGTTACAGAATAAATAGAAAAGATAAATAAAGACAGAGAGAGAGGGAACTAACCTGGCAGCCCAACTAGCCAGCCCATCTAGCCGGCCCAGCCCAGCAGCCGCTCCAGCGAGCTGCTTGCCTTCGCCAGGAAGGCAGGCAGGTGCTCGATGGCGGCTCCAGCGCGCGCCATGCAGCTGCCCGCCGCCCTGCTTCCTCCCCTCGCCTCTCTGCTGACCGGTATGAGCTCCACGTTGCGCCCCGAACCCCGTGGACACGTCCATTCTCCCCCTGCCTCTCTCCCTCACTCTCCCACGCCATGGCCGACGCCACTGCAGCCGCACCGTCGATGTAGTCGCGCTCTCCGTCGTCCTTGCGCCATGCCATCGTGTCCAGGAGCTCCGCCGCCCTCCTCTTCTTCGCGCTAGCCGAGCCCCGAGCGCTCACTTGCCCCGAGCGCTCGCTTGCCCCGAAGCCTCTGCACCGACCTCGCCCGACTCCGCCGTCGCCGGAGATCCCCTTCGACGTCGCCGCTGCACCAGCTCGTCCCCGACTGTGCCGTTTGCTTCCTCGAGATCGCCGTGAGCCTAGCTACCTCTCCCCCCTTTCCTTTCTCGCTTCCGAGCCCCGTAGCGACTGCACGAAGCTCACCCGCAAGCGCCGCCCCGGAGCTCGTCGCCGGTGCCGTTTCCAGCCACCCCGAGCTCAACCAACGCCACCAAGAGCTACGGCTCGCTCCCAGCTACATGTAGATGCCCTCTGCGGCTCTTTTGGTCGCCGGAATGCACAAAACCACTCTCGCCACCGCGTTCGGCCTCGCCGGCGGTAAACGCCGGCGAGTTGACCCCGCTGACCCCTTGTTTGACCACGGGTGGGCCCTGTTTGACCCCCTGGGTCAATGACAGGTGGGGCCCAGCCCTGTTATCTAATCAAGATTAGTTTTAATTAATATTTAGTTAAACTAATTACACTGACACACGGGACCCACTAGTCATGGTTGACCTGGACTGTTCCGTTGACCGCTGACGTCATCCTGACGTAATGCTGACGCAGGAAATTCCAGTGAATACCACAAACTTTAAAAAATCATAGAAATTAATCTGTAACTCCAAATGCGAAGCTTTATATATGAAAAATGATCAGAAATATCCAATATATCCATCTGTACTGGTTTCATGCATGTTTAAGCAAGCTAACCTGATTTTTAGTGCAGAACAAGATAAAGCACTTAAAGGGGCCATTTATGAGTTTGAAACTTGAATCTTTGATTCAAAATGGTTCAAACCCATCTGGTCTTAGTTGCATTAGCCTAATACACTCATTTTGCCATGTCTCATGCATGCATCATATTGTTGCATATTGTTTGGTGATGTTGTGTATCGGTGCTCTTTGCGGCAGGATCTGCCCCCGAGGAGTACCACGATTACCCTAGCGAAGATCAATATCAGTGCATCGACCCATCAGGCAAGCAACCAACCATTTGATCATATCGATACAATCCCATGTTCTCGCTTCTGCTCTCTTTTGCTGCATTAAGACAACGCGATTCAAACTACTGAGTGCTACGGTAGTTGAACCAATTTCCTCTACATGACCTATCATTGCCACAGTAACTAGATGAAACCCACTAGCATGTGTAGGAGTTGATTGAGCCATATGTATGTGTTGTTCCTACCTTGCTATGCCTGCTATGCTTAGAGTCGTGTCAGGTCTGGTTCATCTGGGTGATGGGCCGGAGTGAAATGATCATGCCGGTAATGAGAGTGATGTGTTGAACACGATTTGGTAAAGGTATCGATGAGAGGCCATGTAGGAGTACATGATGGGTTGTTTCATTGAAGCCGACCTTAAGCACTAAGATCTGTATGTGTGATTTAAGATTCAGCTACTACTATGCATTGGGCCCGAAACCAATGGACCCTCTCGGCGTCTTATTCACCCTAGTCCTCTGTCCAGGAGTTGCAAGTAGTTTCTGGTGTTTGTAGCTTACTGGAGGCCGTGGGCAGCGCTGACCCGCGGGGTGGGCTGTGATGCAGTAGGTACGTGGCCGGGTATGCCGGGCACCCGTTAGGTGTCTCGGAACCCTGTACACATCGTTCGGGGCCGTATGTGGAAACCTCGGCCGGACTCCCTGCGGATGGAACCTGAATAGGCGATAAACCTGGACTAGAGACTTAGGTGTTTAGGTAGGTCGTGGCCGACACCCACGTTGGGCTTCCGCTTGAAGGTTGCCAAGTACATGTCGTGTAAACGGCGGTAAGTGGTGAGAGCGTGTATGAAGAAGTACACCCCTGCAGGGTTAACATTATCTATTCGAATAGCCGCGTCTGCGGTAAAGGACTACTTGGTTGCCTATACAGTTCATAGACAAGTAAATGGATACTACTAAAATCCTCAAGATAAGCGTGAGTGCCGAGGATGGCTCTTCCGTAGGATGATGGAGGTGGATCCTCGGTGGTGTATTGAGTTGGTGTGTAGTGGACTCGTGTACGCAAAACCATTTCAAGTTGGTGTCTCGTAGGATAGTTTAGCCAAGAGTCAAAGCTGGCTTGCTGCAATAACCCCACCAACCCTTCTTGATAATGTGCATGTATGTAGGATCTGATGTAAGTCTTGCTGAGTACCTTTGTACTCATGTTGCTTTAATTTACATTTTTCAGAAGACGCTGCAACCCCTTCTGATGGGTTCTTCGTAGACGTTGACATCGATGAGTAGACTGAGGCCCAGGTGATGATCCTGTGCTTGTGAAGGACCATGTAGTATAGCCAGGCTTCCCAAGCCTCTTTTATTTTACTAGTTGTCTATACTCAGACAAGTTACTTCCGTTGTTGGCTTGTATGTCTGTATGACTTGAATGCTGGGTCGTGTGACCCGTACTTGTGTGTATGATATGTATGGCTCTCTGAGCCTTTAAATAAAGTACTTGTGTCGTAGAGTCATGTTGTGATGCCTTGTTGTATTTGCACATATCGAGCATATTGTGTGTATGATTGAAATGCTTGGTATGTGTGTGATCTGACTATCTAGTTGTTTATCTTTAGTAGCCTCTCTTACCGGGAAATGTCTCCTAGTGCTTCCACTGAGCCTTGGTAGCTTGCTACTGCTCCGGATCACTTAGGCTGGCCGGCATGTGTCCTTCTTCGTTCCTGTGTCTGTCCCTTCTGGGAAATGTCACGCGATGGATACCGGAGTCCTGTTAGCCCGCTACAGCCCGGTTTACCGGAGTCCTGCTAGCCCAGTGCTACAGCCCGGATTCACTCGTTGATGACCGACACGTTCGATGCTGGGTCATGGATGCCTGTCCCTGTAAGTTTGTGCCACTTTGGGTTCACGACTAGCCATGTCAGCCCGGGTTCTTTGTCATATGGATGCTAGCGGCACTATCATATACGTGAGCCAAAAGGCGCAAACGGTCCCGGGCCAGGTAAGGTGGCACCCGTGGGAATACCGTGCGTGAGGCCGCAAAGTGATATGATGTGTTACATGCTAGATCGATGTGGCATCGAGTCAGGGTCCTGACAATAATCGATGCCACCGCAGGACAAGATTTATTGTGTTTCCTCGACGCATACTCCGGATACCATCAAATAAAGATGGCGGAGTCCGACCAGGCTGCAACAGCCTTCATCACCCCGTATGGCCCCTTCTGTTTATACACCATGCCCTTCGGGCTAAAAACGCTGGCGCAACCTATCAACGCATGATTCAGACATGCTTGGAAAAACAAATCGGCAAGACAGTAGAGGCCTACATAGACGACGTGGTTATCAAAACAAGACACGTCAAAACCTTAATAGACGACTTGAGGCTTATGTTCGATAATCTCCGAACATACGGCATCAAGCTCAACCCGGAGAAGTGTGTCTTCGGAGTACCCTCCAGAAAATTACTCGGCTTCATCATTTCCAATAGAGGAATTGAAGCCAATCCAGCAAAAATCCGAGCTCTGTCACAGTTGGCTATCCCAATAGACCTCAAGCAGATCCAGAAACTAACTGGATATGAGGCTGCCTTAAGCCGCTTTATCTCCCGCTTAGGAGAAAAGGCACTACCCTTGTATCGCCTTCTTCGACGCACCGAACACTTCGAGTGGACAGATGCGGCCACGGCCAGACTGGAAGAAATAAATGCACTCTTGGCCACCAACCCAGTCTTGATCGCGCCAAATATCGGCAAACCTATGCTATTATACATAGCCGGAACAAACCAAGTTGTGAGCGCAGTGCTCGTTGTCGAACGGGAGGCAGACGGACACAAGTTCCCGCTCCAAAAGCCGGTATACTACGTGTCCACTGTCCTCACTCCATGCACATCTCGGTACCCACACTATCAAAAGATAGCATATGCGGTCTTCATGGCATCCTGGAAACTGCGACACTACTTTCAAGAGTGTTCGATCATGGTGGCATCCGAAGTTCCACTCAATGACATAATAAATAACCGCGATGCAACCGGCCGAATTGCTAAATGGGCTATTCAGCTCCTTCCGTTCGACATAACATACAAACCACGGCGGACCATTAAGTCGCAAGTACTGGCTGACTTCATCGCCGAATGGACAAAGGCCGAACTCCCAAAAGAGTACGGTGCATACTCAAATTGGATCATGCATTTCGACGGATCCAAAATGCTGGCCGGATTGGGAGCGGGTGTCGTCCTGACATCCCCCACCGGAGACACGGTGCAGTACGTCCTCCAAATACTATTCACAGACCCCAACAATGCATCCGAATACGAGGCTCTGTTGCATGGTCTTCGGATGGCAGTCTCCATGGGCATTCAATGCCTTGAAGTGCACGGGGACTCGAACCTTGCAATATCTCAGATAAATGGAGACTTCGCCGCCAAGGACCCGAAAATGGCGGCCTATCGCAATGCCATCCTCAAAACGTCAGCTCGGTTCGAGGGGCTTGAATTCCACCATGTGGTGAGAGCAAATAACCAAGAGGCCGATATCCTCGCCCGCATCGGCGCTAAACGCGACCCCGTCCCACCGAATATCTTCCTGGAAAGGTTGTTCAAGCCGTCCGTGGCATGGGAAGGGGAGTCCGGCACCATTAGTCCGGCTCCGAACAAAACCCAAACTTCTGAACCATCTGACGTAATCGGAGGCTCTGCCACCGAAATAACATCTTCGGCCCATGAAATAATGGCTGTCATCGCCCAGTGGACCGAGCCCTTCTTGGCCTACCTTAATAGGCAGGAGCTCCCCGAGGATCAAAATGAGGCACATTGCATCGTGCGACGCTCTAAAGCCTACAAAGTCCATGAAGGAGAACTCTACAAGAAGAGCGCCACCGGAGTGCTCCAACGATGCATCTCCGAGGAGGAAGGGCGGCAGCTCTTAGCCAAAATCCATTCCGGACTAGGCGGGCACCACGCGGCAGCCCGAGCTCGCGTAAGCAAGGCCTTTAGGTCAGGATTCTACTGGCCGACAGCCTGGGCGGACGCACAGGACCATGTCCAACACTGCGTTGGTTGTCAACTATTTGCCAATCAGAGCCATATGCCCCCTACCGCTCTCCAAACAATCCCCATAACTTGGCCCTTCACGGTCTGGGGGCTGGATATGGTGGGACCCCTCAAAGGGGGAAGCCATAAGAAAAAAATACTTATTGGTCATGGTGGACAAGTTCACCAAATGGATAGAAGCCAAACCAGTTAAAACGGCCGAATCCGGACTAGTGATAGACTTCATATCAGAGGTTGTACACCGTTATGGTGTCCACCATAGTATTATCACCGACAACGGCTCGAATTTTACAGCCGAGGAGGTGAAAGCCTGGTGTAGCAAAATGGGCATTAAGCTCGACTACGCCTCTGTCTATCATCCCCAAACAAACGGTCAGGTTGTATGTGCAAATGGTCTTATTATGAGCGGCATCAAACCCAGACTAGTGTGATCCTTGAAGGAATCAGACACGCATTGGGTCGAGGAACTCGACTCCGTACTCTGGGGGCTGCGGACCACGCCGAATCGTACCACCGGATACACACCATTTTTTATGGTGTACGGCACAGAAGCAGTGCTGCCCTGCGATATAATTCATGACTCACCACGCGTGCGCATGTACGAAGAGAAGGAAGATGAGCTAGATCGGTAGGACAACTTAGACGCTTTGGAGGAGGAGCGTGATGTCGCTAAAGCCCATTCCGCATTCTATCAGCAACAGGCTCGAAGGTATCAAAGCAGAGAAGTACGGGCCAAAACTTATAACATTGGCGAACTCGTTCTACGCCTACCTGAGAATAAGAAGGACAAGCTCAAACCCAAGTGGGAGGGTCCCTTCATCATTGATCAAGTTCTCGCCGGAGGAGCGTTCCGTCTGTGCAACGCCTCGGATAACAGACTCGAGCCGAACCCATGGAACGTGGCCAGACTCCAGAGATTCTATGCCTAGCACCGAACCCAATGTTCGTCTCCTCATTTCCACCTCTTCAATTATGTTCCTTTCCCTCCTTTCTCGCCCTTTTTCCGTTTTTTATACATACAGCCTTAAAACTGTACGGATGCCCTGAGCACTCCAGCCGCATTATGCACGCACACTATACCTGGGGGATTTCTATTCGGAAGCTATATATATATATACTTTAATGGCCTCTTGACAAGCCACATATGCATTTTTCTTTCCATATGTGCCTTTTCTTCACCATTATATGCATCGATATGACTTAAGTTTTGGCCATGCTGGATTGCCTGGGTCTTGTATCTATGCCCTACATTCCCGTTAATTCGGCTAGGGCATAAGGGGAGCACCTCTGCGATTGTTACTGTCGGTTGAGTTGGATGTGTACCTCGGACTGGGTGAAGCCGAAAGCTAGCGTTCTTAAGGGAATATTCGGTTAGTGAACAAAAGATGTTCTCGTTCCTAACAACGAAAATACCCAGATGTTTTGTCTACTGCGCTTTCGCTCACAGTTCGGACATGCACATCGATGCATGTGTACCCGGAGAAAGGAACCCCTAACAGAACTATTCTCTCTGGAAGATGTTTCTTACTATCCATGTAATATAACATAACTAGTTGGGTACTTGTCTGTTAACGCACTTATGACCCCTACGCCTGGTTTCCAAGCATGCCTCGGTTTTTCATAATTGTGTGGGTATTCGGATACACCCCGGACTATCGGATCTAGGGGCTGAAGCGAAACGGTCCGCCGTGACAAATGATTTTCAATCTGGCTAGAAAGTACACGAGCCCATTCAAAATTACATAATCATACTGACTGGTTGTACTCTTCCTCTATACCATCCAATAGGCTATCTAGCTTACAATCATGCTGAGAATACTTTGCAGCTAATGCTACTTGATCATATACTAAACTAACTGGTATCTCTTGTCCATCTGGCACAGCCGGTCCGACTTCGGCCATATGGTTCGGGTCAGCTTTGGCGTATCACGTCTTCACCATGGCCCATGCTTCTCTCGCACCTTGACGGCAGGCTGATATCTTCCATAATCGGAAGCGCCACCGTGCTCCTTTGAGCATCTCTACAAGTTCGCCCATGCCTCCGGGCAGGGAAGCGGATGGCCACAAAGCCTAGGAAATACCCTGCATCACCTGCCGAGCTCGTTCGTGCAGCTGTGAAAGCTCTTGCAGCATATCACCTGTGGAGCCGGACATCTCCTCTTCAGGGCGTCCCGTCAACATACCTATAGACATAACTCTATCAGTACGCCTCCTCGCTGAACTATACCACAGTTCGTTCAAGCACATACTATAAATGTCGCGTCGAAGCCTCCGGTTCTCCTTCACAGAGTCCGTGAGCTGAGCCCGAAAATCTTTCAGTTTGATGCTTAGTTGGAGATTAGCATCTTGCAGCTTATTCTTCTCCTCAATAGACTTCGTCAGCACGCGTTCGCCCGCCTTCAGCTGACTTCGCAAATGTCGCTCATCACCTCCTACAATCTCCGGATTTCCCCCGGGATTGTCTGCCGAAACATTTCGTCATATTTTTAAACTATGTCAAACACACAAACTGGTAGAAGAAATTCTTACCAGAAGAAGTCCTTTTGGATCCCTCTTGTTCGGCTATGTTACCCTTCATTTGGGCCTTACACTCCTCCAGCTCCTGAGACAACTGGGCATTCTTCTCTATAATAACCTATGCATTTAACAATCCTTAAATCAGTTGTGCCAACTGTTTCAAGTCTCAGGGGCTACTACTATACATACTTGTTAAATTTCCTTACCCGTATGTCCTTCACATACTGGTCCGTTGCTCTGGCAAGTCCATCTCGAGCAGCGCGGATATAGGCGTGTCCGGAATTGAAGGAGTTGAACGCCTCTTCGGAAAAAATACCACCGTGGAGTATGGCCCGTCGGCGCCGATGATTCATGGCGCTCTCCACTTCTGAATTTGTGGCAGAGAGCATATCTGTATCCTCCGCAGGAGGACAGTTCGGCACTGTCCCCACATCAGCCTCCGCTTGGGAATCCGGTCCAGGAATCCGGCTGCTGGAGGCATGGCCGGTAGGATCCCCGGACACAGTCTGGCGTTTCTTGACAGGACATAATTAAAGTTGTCACGTCTCTACAAGTTGACTAAACAAGATCATGGGGCAAGTTTGAATACCTCGGTTCTTGCGTGTCGCTCCTAACCGCCTTCCTTTTAAGCCTACCTTGTCTAGGCGCCCCTTGTTGAGAAGGCCCCGCGGGTTCTGCGTGACGTTCTGACTGCCGTTTCTGTAAAAATACGGCATGTGAGCGTCAGGAACTCTTTCGGAGGATCGGAACCCCTACATTACTTATGTGTGACACGGGAAGCAGTCCGGGATAATCCGCAACGATGGCCACTAAGGCGCCGTCACTGCTCGCCTGATAGAAAACCCCGTCGACGAATTCCACGGATATGTCCGGATCTTCTTCAAATCCGGGATCGAGAGCCCAGCCGGGATCCTCTGGCTGCAGAGAGGGGCTGTTGAATCCTTTCACGGCCCTCCTTAGCTCTTGTTTTGAAGCGACAAGATAAATAATGGTGGTCGAGAAGGTGAGAACGAATAGAGTCAAGTAACAAATAACGACTTACCCAGCTTCGGGGGTTGTACATGGAAAATCCATCCCGTGGTTTAATGTGGAGGAACTCCTCTTCTTCTCCCTTGTACAATTCGGATAATATCTTCGCCAAAGATGTGGCGGAGTCCGGACCTTTGCGACCATAGCGGGAGGCATCGTCTTCTCCATTGAAGTGCCACATGGGTTTTCCCCTATATTGGAGTGGCTACACTCCCCTTATGATACATATTGACATCACTTCAATTATTGTCAATCCTGATTTGGCCAGGGTTTGTATCCGGCTCATCAGATAGAATACTTCCCTGTTTTCCTCCTCCTGGGGGCTCCGAGGGCGCCAGCTTTGGAGTTTCTTCAGCGGAGTATTGGTGAACTCAGGAAGGCCCATCCAGACTGGGTCCGGAAGGGGCACGTCATCAACATAAAACCACTCTGAGGGCCAGTCTTTGGATGCCTTCTTTGGAGTACCAGACAGGTATCCGGTCTGGGCGGTGCGCCATATTTCGGCTCCGCCCACTTGATATATAGATCCCTCCTGGTTGCGTGGGACGAGGCAAAATAACCTCTTCCATAGCTCGAAATGAGCTTCGCAGCCCAGGAACAGCTCGCAGAGGGCAACGTAGCCCGCAATATGCAGTATGGAGGCGGGGGGTAAGATTATGGAACTGGAGACCATAAAACTCCAGGAACCCGCGGAGGAATGGGTGGATTGGAAACCCGACGCCTCTTAGTAGATATGGGACAAGGCATACCCGCTCCCCCAGAGAAAGGTTGGGGAATCTCTCCGCTTGCTCCCCACCATTATAGGTGGCTAGTCCGGATCGGACGGGGACCATGTATGCGGGCGGAAGAAACCCTTTGGTCTGCAGCTCTATTAGGCGGGTCTGAGGGATGGAACACTTCTCCCAATCCCTTGGCTTTGGGCTGGGGGCGGCGAGCAGGGCTGCGGTGACCGGTCATCATGGGATGGCCTCTTTTGGGTGCGCTCTACGGAATGCTTGCTCGGGGGAAGATGGTGTGATTTGGATCTGAAGATCCCCGATTCCTCAAATAGACGGTTCATCTACGGGATTAGGGTTTTGTAACGCCCCGGATTCGACGCGCCAGGTGTCTGCCAGTTATTCGACGTAGTTGCCATGTCATCTGCTTGCATGTTGCATTTTGCAATGTCGTCATCTGCATTTCATCTGCATGTTTTTCAAAACTTGCATCCGTTCGGGTTCCGTCGCTTCTCTCTGTTGTCCGTTCCGAGCCCTTTCACACTCGCACGCGCCCCGATACCTCCGAAATATTATTTTATAAGTGGCATAAAAATGTTCTCGGAATGGGATGCAACTTGGTGTGCGGTCCTATTATAGTGTAGATAGAGCGCCTGTCAAGTTTCGTCGCATCCGGAGCTCGTTCGATAGCCCAACCGTTAAATATATAGCGGCACTGTTGCCGGTTTATTCGTGGGACGTTTTGGTCTCCGAAACAGTTGCCGGGCCGCACTTCTCCCCCTCTCTTCTCAGCCCGAGACCTTCTACACGGTTACTTGCAGCCCACCTAGCCATCCAAACCCCCCCCCCTCCGACCTGAGCCATTGGATCGCGATCGGAGGGCTCCGAAAGCCCCCAAAACCCCCCTAACCTAGGCTACCTGC